>NW_017617210.1:890000-899668 GCF_001879475.1 Ipomoea nil
TATTAATGGTGTAAATGTTGCTATCAATTTTTAAAACGGTACATATATTACCCATCTTGTAGTGTAAATATTTTTCCTCAATTTTCTTTCTATACAGTACGAGATGGGCAATATATGTATAGTTTTGAAAATTGAGGGGCAACGTTTATACCACTAATAATTCAAGAGTAACTTTGATAATTGACATATTATGGAGGGACATAAATTACAATTTTCTCTAATAATAATTTGTTATATGTATATATAATTAATAAAACATACACAACAAATATATAAAGCATAAAAATAGCATAAAAAGCATAATAAGTATATACATTCATAATTTTAATACAATACATATATATGTATGGATGTACATATAGATAAAACTATATTGGGATCAGTTTTGTGGAGCAATTAATGAGTCCAACATTATCAAATATGAAGTCTGTTAGGAATAAAGTGTAATGGTTTTGATATGCCAAATTTGTATTTGTAGATCCCCCATTTTTATTTATAGGACTAGTAGAGTCTTAGACCATGATCGGGAAATTATTTAATTATCAAAAGAGAAAAACAGAGGAAAATGGATGAAAATAGAAGAAGAAGATATAAAGCCGAAAATCAAGAATTTGTCTGGAGAAAATGACAAATTAAAGAAGAAGATGAATGATACAATATTCACGTCGCTACTACTCAAAGAAGATATCCCAGAAGAATTTTCGTGAAGAAAATTAATATTGGAAGAATGCATGAAGTTGACTTGGAGATCAAGCATCTATGGAAAGAAAGAAGTACATCAAATGTGATTGGAGATTTAATCAAAAGCTGTACGGACGAAGTGGATGATGCTTGATATATTATCCGAAATGGCTCAAGTTTGAAACTCACCATCAACAATTTTACAAGGTAAAATTTGAGAGGTCAAAATTAATCTGATGGAGTTGGGCGCTAGTTTAAGCTATGGGCGCCGATTGCAAGTGGAAATTCAATTGAGATGCAATTGCACTTGGGAGCCAATTCAAAGGAATTGGGAGCCGATTTCATAGAAATTGAAATTGGGAGCTAGTTTCGAAGCAATTGAAGTTGGGAGCCAGTTTCAGATTAATTGAAATTGGGAGCCGATTTCATAGAAATTGAAATTGGGAGCTAGTTTCGAAGCAATTGAAATTGGGAGCCAGTTTCAGAGAAATTGAGATTAATTGAAATTGGGAGCTAGTTCAGAGAAAGAAACTGGGAGCCAGTTTCAGAGAAATTGAGATTAATTGAAATTGGGAGCTAGTTCAGAGAAAGAAACTGGGAGCCAATTCAAGTTGTAGTATGGGATGCAATTCAGATTGGGGACCAATTAAAAGAAGACATTGAGGAGGAATTGAGATGAAGAGAGCCAATTCAAGTTGTAGTATGGGATGCAATTCAGATTGAGGAGGAATTGAGATGAAGAGAGCCAATTCAAGTTGTAGTATGGGATGCAATTCAGATTGGGGACCAATTAAAGGGACCAATTAAAAGAAGACATTGAGGAGCAATTGAATTGAGATGAAGAGAAGTTGTAGTATGGGATGCAATTCAGATTGGGGACCAATTAAAAGAAGACATTGAGGAGCAATTGAATTGAGATGAAGAGAGCCAATTCAAGTTGTAGTATGGGATGCAATTCAGATTGGGGACCAATTAAAGGGACCAATTAAAAGAAGACATTGAGGAGCAATTGAATTGAGATGAAGAGGACCAATTAAAAGAAGACATTGAGGAGCAATTGAATTGAGATGAAGAGAAGTCCAATTTCGAAGTCAACATTGAGAAGTAATTGGAGCACCAGGAGATGTTGGGAGCCAATTGCAAGTCAAAGTCAATTGGGAGCCAATTACAATGGAGAAATTCAAATTGGGTGCCAATTACAAGCCAATTGAAATTGGGTGTCAATTACAAAGGAAAAATTCAAATTGGGTGGAAGTTCAAAGCCAGTTTGAAGTCTGAGAACACCCAGACGTGTGAATGAAGAAGATGAAGCAGAACTTACAATGAAAAATATTCTCACAAGGAAAATACTAGTCTAACTAGTATGGGATTAAAATAAAGATTATTTTTTAATACCAGAGATACAAGGACCACTTCAGAGCTGATCAGAGAAGCCATTCTACACCAAAACTGAGACCCAGATATTTCCACTCAACGTAAAACCAGAGGAATATCAGATGAAGTTTGGGAGCTCATTTACATGGAGATGAAGATCTTTCAAACGGCTAGCTTATCTCTTTCTGACATTTTTGCAGAAGATAAGATAAGATCTCTGACATGGGAGCGTCTCTTTCCAACGGACGAATTCTCATCACCAGCTATAAAATGATGAAGATATGAAGACTTGAAGAACAGAGCAGTGAATAAGAGCAGAAGAGCATACAACGAACTCAAAAAAAAAAAAAAAAGAGAGCAGAAAATTCGAATCCATCAAAGGATCGAATAGAGCAATTAAGCTTAAAAGAGCTAAAATCTTCAAGTGAGAGAAAAGAACTCAGAGAGCTTCAAGAGAAAAATATTCTGAGAGTTCTTAAACAAGAGCAAAGCAGAGTAAAATATCAAGTGCTTTACTTGATATATTCAAAAAGAGAAAACACTTAGAGCTATCAAGAGAAATCATTCCAGAGTGTTTATCTTCATCAAAGAGACCTGCGCATCATTGAAGATCATCTACAGAGTCTCAGAAGTTGGAAGCAAGACAACACTTGTTTTGGAGCAAAACAAGAGAAGGGAGGAAAGTAGCACGGAGCTGTGAAATCCTGGATTGTCACACGGAGCTGTGAGATCCGAAGCAGCAGTGTCGGAGGCACTGGGCGTGATTGGTGTGGGCTTGGTGATCAAAGCACCAGATCACGGATACGTTTCTACCGGAGTGTGGAAGACGGGGGGAAAGTAATGCGGAGTCGTGAAATCCTGGGATAGTAGCGCGGCGACGTGAAACCCGAAGCAGCAGTGTGGTGTCACTGGGCGTGATTAGTGCGGGCTTTGTGATCAAAGCGCTAGATCACGGAAATTCATTGTATCTTGGAACCAAGGAGTGGTAGATATAGTGAATTGGCTCTTGGAGAAAAGAGCAAGTGGAGTAGGAGGATTACACCACCTCGCGAACCACTATAATTGTCTTGTGTTCTTTACTGCTTTCTTTACATACCGCTCTTTACATATTCACTCTCACGAAGATATACTTCTCACACAATCTGACACACACTTTATGTTTAATTATTTCCGCTGTGCACTATACTCTAACAATCTAGTTATGAGTTTTGGTTTATCTCTGTCTTAGCAATTGTTGTGCTGTGCGAAAAAGTTTGAAAGTCTATTCCCCCCCCCCCCCCCCCCCCCTCTAGACTTTCACCTAACCTCTTTTGGGACCAACAATTGGTATCTGAGCAGGTGTTTACCCGAGTCAAAATTGTCCCTAAAGTGGGTCAACTATTTTTGACTGCTAGACAGATCCATTCTACAAAGTGTGTGAATTGGATTAATCTTTCATATCTCTCGTAATGATGATGAAGAAAGATTTAGCTCAAAATCTATTATTCTCTCTTGATAAATTTGATGATTGGAAAGTTCGTATGCAGGTACACTTATTGGCTTTACACGATGAAATGTGGGAAGTTATTTCCACTGGCCCTATAGAAATATTAAAAGTCAATACGGCGTTTGTTATATCCCCGGATGCTCCACAGTACGTACAAAAGCCAAAACCGGAATGGACATCGAACGATAGAACGCGGAATAATCTTGACAATATTGCCAAGGATATTCTATTCAAAGCCGTTGATGATACAATATTTCCGAAGATCCGAAAGTGTGCCACTGCCAAAGAAATATGGGAAACTCTCATCAAGATTGGCGAAGGAGATGAACAAGAAAAAGACAATAAGCTCACAATCGCCATGAAGAAGTTCGAAGATTTCAAAATGCTCTCAAATGAAAGTGTTGCATACATGGAAGCTCGAATGATCAAAGTTCTTGGAGAGATTAGTGATCTTGGCAAAAATATTAGCCAAAAAGAAATTAATCTCAAAATCCTACGAGGCTTACCATCTGCATGGGATATGAAGGTTACGGCTATGCGCGATCACCGAGATCTAAGAATGTTGTCAACAGACAAATTATTTAGTGATCTAAAAGCATATGAGTTCGAAATGAAGGCCAAAGATGATGATGTTCATGAAGCTCGAAATGCTGCTCTAATGGCCGAACAACCGTCAACCTCCAGGTCAGTAGAAAATAATGTTGATTTTATGACTGACGAACAATTTGCTCTTTTTGTCAAAAAGCTTAGAAGGTTTATGCGAAAAGGAGACAACAAAAATTCAGCTCGTGGAAAATTCATCCCTCGCATAACACAAGAAGAAAAAGTCGAAGAAAATAAGGATTTGTGCTACAATTGCCGCAAACCCGGATATTTTAAAATAAATTGTCCGTATCCGATCGTTAGCAAGTATCAAGGCAAAAATGTTGAATCTACGCCGAACAAATCCGAAAGCAAAAGGTTCAAGCGCGACAAAAGAAAAGCTCTCGTTGGCAACGAACCAAACGAAAATGATGATTCGGAGGATTCATCATCAAGCGATGAAAGCTCATATTCGGATGATGATACGGCGCTAATATGCAAGTCAACTGAGTTGAGTACAAGTGAAGATTGTCTTATGGCTCTTGACGCAGAGGAAGAAGAGGTAAGTTCTAATTCTTTCAATTCTGTTAATTCCTCTTTTTCTCGTGAATCTATTGACAATCTAATGTGAGAATGTCAAGAGATTATGCTCACTCATCCTCAACTCAAGGAGCGCAATAATATTCTAATTCTTGAAAAAGAAGAAATGAATAAAAAATTGCAAGATGCTTTACTTGAAGTGAGTAAATTGAAGAATGAAAATATTCATCTTCAAGAAGAGTGTAAAGCTAGAGAGGTTAGAGAACATAATCTTAGAGCTACTATTGCTACGTTCACTAATTCGTCAAAAATTATAGATAAAATGGTGAGCATGCAAAAGCCATCAGGAGATAGAACCGGAATTGGTTATGACTCCACATGTTCTCAAACCCCTCAAAATCTGACTAATTCTACTACTACTTTAAATAATAAAGTTCAAGTGGTAAAATTTGTTAAAAGTCAGAATAGCACGATGAGACAAGGACTTGGCTATCAAACAAATGCAAAGTTGAATGTTGAAAGGCCGAAACAAGTTTATACTACGGCAAAGCAACAAAAATTCTACAAGCAAAGATATGCCAAAGAGTCAAGTGCAAAAAGATTTCATAGAAAAGAGGGAAGCTTTTCTAGAAATAAAGTTGGGAGATTTTATCCAACTCAAAAAGATTGGTTGTGCAATAGATGTAATGTTTTTTATAGACCAAAGCAACCATTCTCTTCCCAGGTGCCAAAATATAAAAATAATTTTCAAAACCCGGCGCCAAAAATATTTTCTAATGTGAGTTATGATTATCGTGTCTCAAATGGTTACAAATCGCCTCATCTTAATTCAATAAGATCAAGGTGGGTTTGGTTACCAAAAATCACTAACAGTAAAGGACCCAAGCAAGTATGGGTACCTAAAATTAATTAATCTTTTTTACAGGATGTTTGGTACATCGATAGTGGTTGCTCACGCCACATGACTAGAAATAAATCCTATCTAGTTAATTTCAAAGAAATCGATGGACCAAAAGTTATATTCGGAGGAAATCAAAATTATGGAATTACAAAAGGAGTTGGCACGATCAAGAAAAATTGTTTGAAGATTGAAGATGTTTCTTTCGTTGAAGGATTAAAATTTAATTTGTTGAGCACTAGTCAATTTTGTGATAAAGGCTATCTTGTAGAATTTTCTAAAGATAATTGCCTAATAAAAAATGAGCTCACAAATGAGATTATTTTATCTGGAAAACGGCGAAAGAATATGTATATTGTGGATTGGAGCACTAGCAAAGATTCAGTGTGCTTAATGGCCAGAAATTCAAATGAAGCTAATTGGGAATGGCACAGAAAGCTCAACCACTTAAACTTCAAGACCATCAATCAGCTTGCAAAGAAGAATCTAGTAGAAGGCTTGCCAGATATTATCTTCAAGAAGGACCAAGTGTGTGATGCATGCCAACGCGGAAAGCAAATCAAATCATCATTCAAATCAAAGACACACGAGTCAACGTCAAGACCGCTAAGCTTACTACATATGGACTTATTTGGACCGGTTGATCCAATAAGTGTAAGTGGTAAGAAATATACTCTCGTTGTTGTTGATGATTTTTCCAGGTACACTTGGACCGTGTTTCTCAAGAAGAAAAATGAAGTTGAGCAAGTTCTACCGAAGCTGTTGAAGCAACTACAAAATGAGAAAGAATTGCAAATATCAAAAATACGAACGGATCGCGGAACCGAGTTCGTGAATGGAGTTATACAAGCTTTTTGCAATTCACATGGAATTTCTCATCAATTATCTGCCGCAAGAACACCGCAACAAAACGGTGTTGCCAAAAGAAGAAACCGGACGCTCAAAGAAGCCGCAGGAGTGATGATTAGTGCTGCCGGTCTCCCGAAACGCTATTGGGCGGAAGCTATCAACAGTGCTTGTTACACACAAAATTGAAGCATGATCCATAAGCAGTACAAGAAGACGCCATACGAGCTATATAAAGGGAGAAAACCAAATATTGGTTATTTTCATATTTTTGGATGCAAATGTTTTATTCATATTAATGATAAATTGCATCTAAAAGCTTTTGATGAGCGTGCAGATGAAGGAATTTTTCTAGGATATTCAGCTACCAGCAAGGCGTACAGAGTTCTGAATAAAAGATCAATGGTGGTTGAAGAATCCATACATGTGGTATTTGATGAAAAATCACAAATCAAAAATGGCGCTCTGGACGAAGAAATTGCACAAAATGGTAACAAGTGTCATATTGATTTTTGTGATACTAATGATACGTGTGAAGATGATGTTTTGCAGGGAATGGATGAGTTGGAAATTAATTCTCTAGAAAATCCCATCCCTCACCCAGAAGAAGTTGGAAATTCTTTAAATAATAATTTTGGGAGTGATGCCTCACGTGGGAATGGAAATGCAGTACAAGTTGGTGATCCAATTAATGATCAAATTGCATGTGATGTTGGTAATCAATTTCAAGACAATTTAATTGATGAAATTCGAACCAACACTGCAAATTCACAACAAATGGCTCCACCCAGTACCATGCACCCATTTCAACCAGATTTAAGATGGCTCAAAAATCACCCTCCAGAATTAATTATTGGGAATATTCATGAAGGCGTGAAAACAAGATCATCTACTACGGAAGCATTGTTCACGTGTTATCTATCTCAGATTGAACCAAAAGAAATTGACGAAGCTCTCAATGATCCGGATTGGATAAATGCTATGCAAGAGGAGCTCGATCAATTCAAAAGAAATGATGTTTGGGAACTTGTTCCAAGACCGCCGAACCACAACGTTGTAGGAACCAAATGGGTCTTCCGGAACAAAGCAAACGAAGAAGGCGTGATTGTTAGGAATAAAGCAAGGCTCGTTGCAAAAGGATACTCTCAGAAGAAGGAATTGATTTTGATGAAACTTTTGCACCGGGTGGCTCGACTTGAAGCAATCAGAATTTTCCTAGCCTACGCCGCACACAAAGATTTCACTGTTTATCAAATGGACGTGAAAAGCGCATTCTTGAATGGTCTACTCGAAGAAGAAGTTTATGTCGAACAACCCCCAGGTTTTGAGGTAAAAGGCGAAGGTGATAAAGTCTACAAACTTAAAAAGGCATTGTATGGGTTGAAACAAGCACCTAGAGCTTGGTATGATACTTTGTCAATGTTCTTGATAAGCTGTGGATTCACCAAAGACCTTGTTGACAAAACTCTATTTAGAATTCAAGATGGTGATCATATTTTATTAGTGCAAATATATGTTGATGATATTATTTTTGGAAGCACTAACAATTCTTTGTGTGAGAAATTTTCGAAGCTTATGCAGAATAAATTCTAAATGAGCATGATGGGTGAATTGAATTACTTCTTGGGCTTACAAGTCAAACAACTGAAAGAAGGAGTATTCATCAATCAAGCAAAGTACACCCGCGACTTGATAAAGAAGTTTGGCCTTGATGGAAAATCATCGGATCAAAATTCCAATGAGCACATCAACAAGGCTAGACAAAGATGAAGATGGAAAAGATGTCGATCAAACAAAATATAGAGGAATGATTGGTTCACTTCTATATCTTACTGCAAGCAGGCCGGACATTTCTTATGCTGTGGGCGTGTGTGCAAGATTCCAAGCAAATCCAAAAGAAAGCCACCTCACCGCAACAAAGAAGATCATACGATATCTGAAAGGCACAATCAATGTTGGATTGTGGTATCCAAAAGGTACAGATTTTACTCTAACGGGTTTTTCAGATGCGGATTTTGCAGGTTGGCAAAATAGACAGAAAAAGCACTTCCGGGGACATGCCAGTTCTTGGGGGGAAGGCTTGTTTCTTGGTTCAGCAAAAAGCAAAATTCCATCGCAACTAGTACCGCCGAGGCCGAATATATTGCTGCAGGAAGTTGTTGTGCGCAAATTTTGTGGATGAAGCAACAATTGAAGGATTACGGAGTTAATTGTGATGACGTTAGTATTTATTGTGATAATACTAGTTCAATCGCTATCACTCACAATCCGGTGCTTCACTCAAGAACCAAACACATCGACATTCGACACCCATTTTATAAGGGATCACGTTGAAAAGAAAAATCTGAAGATCGAATATATCCCTACGGAAAACCAAGTTGCTGATATTCTCACGAAGCCTTTATGCGAAACGAGATTTTTCTACCTTAAGGCACGAGTTGGGAATGATCAAATGAGCTAAGTGTCACTGAACTTAATCTCTCTATTTAAATTGATACTTGTGCTCAAAATTAATTGTTTTATGTGGATAAATTGTTTTATGTGTTTCTATGCATGTTTTTATTCGAAATATTTATGTGATAAAATTGCAATATGTGTTAGAAATTTATTTGTGTATTTTGCATGTGTTATTTAACGTGAAATCATATGCATGCAAATTAATTTGATAAAATGTGCAATTCGTGATTTATTTGATAATTGTTTAAAATTGCATGTTTTAATGTGTTAATCAGTTTTTGAGTATGTGTTCATGTTTCTGTAAATTAACTAACTTGTTTGCATGAACAATTTGCTCTAAAAATGATTTACCATGTTTATTTGTTAATATATATGTGCTATGTGCAAAATGTGATTTAATATGTTATTTGTATGTGTGTTTCGTATATATGCAGTATATGTGATATAAATTGCTATAAAATGTTTTAGAAATCTAGAAATTAGTATTTTGTTAGTTTCTAAAATTTTGGAATCTGATTAATATGTTTTTTATATAAAGTTGTTTCTACTTATAAATTAGGAATATGTGTGTTAATTGTGTTAATTTCCAAATTATATGTATTTTTAATTAGGAATGCCGTGTATATGTGTTTAATATTTTGTATGTGTGATTAATTATTTGTGGAATAATTTTTGCTACTAAACGAGATGTTTGAGTGTGTTTATATCTGTGGTACACGATTTTGAGAAGGAATCAGGAGATAAAGGAGGAAAATTAGAGTTTAATTGGGCATCAAACCTCCACCCATAAACTCCTACACTTTT